>NC_088775.1:91957963-91964133 GCF_954871325.1 Gordionus sp. m RMFG-2023 | reverse complement strand
ATGACAACACCCAGATGATGCCATATGTTGAGAGCAACAGATATCATGATAATAATTACAGCCATCAGTGTAGACAACCATGGCAGACTCGACCATATTATGGTAACATAAGATTCAACAATCAAAATAACTATCATTTTCCAAGTCGAAATTATGCTAGATTTTGTGATCAAAATAGATGGGAAACTTTTATAATCACTACACAAGAGATAACAATAATTATAGATTTAATAATAACAACAAAGGACATAATAATAATTACAAGCTTTTTATAATTTCAAAAACCACAACAGATTTGACAACACCAGACAACCGTTTCAAAATTTTAGAGATTATAATAGATCTAACGTGCATCATCAATTTTACGATCGTGAAAATAAAAATTACATGAATCATAATCCTAGACACCAAGTACCTTATTCAAATAAAATTAATACAGTTGATATAGAAGAGATCGAAGACGACAAAATTATATCAATCGATAAGAAAGATTATCATTTGTTAAATATTGATATAAATAACGTAGAACAAAGTATAAAATGTTAAAGATGACGCATACATGGTGAACATCAAAATTAATAACATCTTGACTTCACTACAAGTGGATACGGGCACGAAATTCACAATTCTACCAAAATATATGATTGAGAAAGTGGGCATAAAAAACATTACGAAGTCCAACATTCAGTTATCTGGTTACGACGGCAATACCATACAAGTGATAGGCTCAACACGACTGAATAGAATACGAAGGAAGTTCTAAAATTTTAGATGCATTGATAGTAAACAGTAACAAGATGCCTTTATTAGGAAGATCTTGGTTGAAACATTTTAAAAACATACTTGAAAGATTTATAGGCTTAATAGACACGGATCATAAAAACGATTTAGCGGAATTAATATCCAATTGTAATGTAAGTCTAAATTAAATAATAAACCTGTTATAAAAACACAAGTCAGGTTACGACTAAAGTCAAATGCTAAGCCAAAAATAATACCACCGAGAAGGGTACCTTATTCTAGAGTAGATATTTAACTAAAGAATTAAATACCTGGCTGGAAAACAAAATCATCGAGCCAGTAAAAGACGTTAGATGGGGAGTCCACTCACACCAGTTTTTAACATTGGGAGTCTCAGATTGTGCGCCGACTTTAAAGACATAGTTAACCCAGCGCTTGAAGATTACCTAGAATTAACGATTTGTGCCAAGTTAGCTGGAGGAAAAAAATTTAGTAAGATTGATTTCAAACAAGCCTTCCTGTAAATTCCTATTCACAAAGACTCAAGAGATTTGCTAACTATATCCACGCATAAAAGATACTTTAGATTCACGAGACTTCCGTTCGGACTGAAAACGTCTTCAGCCATATTCCAACAGACTATGGAACAGGTTTTTGGAGATTTAAAAGATGTTATATTCTATATTGACGACTTGTTAATTACAGGTGATAACGATGAGATACATTTGGAGAATATTAAAAAAGTTTTCGAAAAAATCATCAAGTATGGATTAACCCCCAATTTCGACAAAAGTTTATTCATGCAAGATAAAATACGGTTTTTGGGATATGATATAGACAAACATGGCACACATCCCAACGATGATAAAATAAAAGCAAATATTGATATGCCGGATCCAAAAAATTCAGAAGAATTATCTACTTTCTTAGGCATGGCGAGCTATTACCGTAAATTTTTAAACAGTTTTGCGGATCTGGCAGATCCACTATACAAAATAATTAACAAAGATAAATGGTCTTGGGATACCGAACATCAATAATGTTATAAAAAATTAAAAACTTAAATCAGTCAACCTCCCACATTAAACTTTTTCAATCATGATTTATATATAGGTATAGCTGCAGATGCATCTAAACGCGGTTTGGGAGCTATTTTGAAGGGGAGGGCAAATAAAAGCCGATAGCTTTTGCCTCAAGATACTTACTTAAATCCAAAAGAAATTACATTAACATTGAACGCGAAGCATTGACGATTATTTTTGCGATGAAAAGATTTCAAGAATAATATCGGAACTAAATCTCATCACCGGTATATATTTTCCAAAGGTTTAAAAGAAAATCAATGTCGATGAGGTTGCAGAAGTGGAATATTGCAATGGGAGCTTACGTTTTCGAAATACTACATAGAGCGGGTAAACACAACACGGTGCCAGATTGTTTGTCCAGATTGCCATTAACATCTTCAGAAAATATACATTATGGATGATATGAAAGAAAATAATGATTTATGGGACGTACCAATTAACTTTAAAATGAATGAAAAAGAAACTTCTAACGACAGAGAATTAATGAAAATAATGAACGACATTAGAAACGGTGACACGATAAAAAATAAAACATATAACAATATGGTGATTGAATTATGTATTATGGGAAATTGTCTATTTAAAGAAAATAAAATCATCATACCTAAAGTTTTAAGAAAATCAATACTACAACATTTACACGAAGGACACTTGGGTGCTGGCAAAACCATATATTTAGCTAAGGATTACCTTTGGTGGCCTGGAATTAATAATGATATTGATAACGAAGTAAAGGAATGTAAATCATGTAACATTTGGGCCGATAATCCCATTAATACACAGCATCCTTGGATGTTAACTACGAAACCATTCGAAAGAATACACATTGACTACGCTGGGCCATTTTTTAACAAGTACTGGTTGCTTATAGTAGATGCGTACAGTATGTTTCCTATAATCACTCCGGTGAAATCAATAATCTAGGAATTTACAAAAAAGAATTGATGAAAACAATTAGCTTATTTGGTATTCCAGAACAAATAGTATCTGATAACGGCTCAAACTTTACAAGTCAACTGTTCAAAATATTTTGTAGAGACATCACTTTCAGACTTCAGCTCACCATCAACAGTCAAACGGGCAAGTTGAAAGGATGGTAAGAACCTTTAAATCACATATGAAGAAGTGCATGGAACAAAATAACATGGACATAGATATCGCTTTGGAGAAATTTTTGTTCAAATATAGAAACATGCCAAACATTACGACTGGCATTCCACCAAGAAAACTCATGTTCAATCATGATATGAGAACAAATTGGGATTATTAAAATATAAGGAAGACGACGACAACACTTTGTTCACTACTTTATAAAAAAAATAGAACGATGAACATTGGAGAAAAAATTTGGTATAGAAATTTTGGAGTAAACAAGTGGGATGAAGGGGTAATATTAAAAAAGAAAGTAATATGTTATTTCTAATTCAAACGAAAAATGGAAGGAGGAACTTATACCAACTTAAAAAAAGTTTTACCACTGATGAAGTATTAATTCATGACCCAAATACTTTACCAACGATTACATTTTTTAAGAAAAGAAATATTACTGAACAAGAAAAAGATTGTACAGCCGACATTCTAGCCGGAAATCATTTTGAAAATTATATGGAAGGAAAAAATAGTTAACAATAAATATTATATTTATTCTATAAGATAAAATATTTTTTTGAATGTTGTTTTTGTATTATTATACATTTGAATATGAATTAAAACTGCTAAGCTAATTAATTGTTAACATTATTAGAAAAATAATTTATCTAAACCAATTAGAAATGCAAAAAAATTTTTTTTTTATAAAGACCTTGAGGATGACTATTTTTATGAGGATGCTATTATATAAAATAATAAAATTTTTAAATGGTAAATAAAATTCTATGAATATTTTTGTATTAAATATAACTCCACACATTGATCATAGGCACGAGAAATTGAGTGAATCTTAAGAATGGGTTAGGGTTAGGCAAAGCAAAGACTAGGTTAAATACTAAACATGGTTATATGATTAAAATTTTGTAAATAAATGTTTTTTGGGGGGCGGGAAGGGCAACGCTGGCATCCCCTCCCTAATAAATTAAAATAAAAAATGTATTTGTATATATAATTAATATAAATTTTATCTATTGAAATTTTTAAACATTATATCTAAAGAAATTTTTTTATGTGATATTCATTTTTATTAACAACATTATTTATTTTTGAAAATTTTACATGAAAAATATGATGAAATTTTGTTAATTTTTCGGACATTTATGAAAAAATAACTATACCTTTTTCAGGTAACGTTTACAACACTGAAGTATCAAAACTTAATCAACTTTATATTAAAATCTACTTTAAATTTCGGCTCTAGTTTTATTTCTACCCTTCTTTCAGAACCAACGGATATATGTTTATATAATCACTCTCGTCTTGACATGAGTTCAGGTAAATAGAGCATGGCCATGAATTACTGGGAGATCATAACATTCTTAGAAATCAAATGTAGCACTCTTGTTCTCACAAATAAAAGTTGGGGGGGGGGGGGGGGTCGTTCAAAGTATGGCCTTAGCAAAATAAACTATAAGTTTGTTTTAATGATAGTATTATGAGTATATCTTCATATTTTTTGAATTGCATTATAACTGAAAAAAATGCTTTATAATTTTACACATTTTCAAGAAGTAAATTGAGATCGTAATTATCATTTACTTTTGGGTCTGAAAAATTTCTAAATTATAGCTTGGGTTGGACCAACAACGTGTTTAATAGGTCGGCTCATATTTAGTTTGGAATAATTTTTTATTATTATTAAAATATAATACAAATTAATTCTTTTTAAAAATTTATTACACCAATATTAAATTGCTAAATATTATGATAATAGTTGAGATTTTATTTAAAATATTATTCAGTCTATTTATTTTATGTAATCCTTTTTACTAAACTTGAGTAATATTCGTTTTTTGAAATTGATGTAGATACTTAATAATAATAGTTTATCTTTTATATTTATTGAAGGATTATTATTTTGTGTTTGTGGAATCCCAATTATTCCTTTCAATACAAAATTTAAGAGAATAATGTATCTGAATATTTTCTCTCTCCAGTTAAAAATACATTAGCTTAGACGGTAAATTTTGTAAATTTTTGTTTTATGATAGATTATCAAAACCTTCGTTTAGGCTGTGTTATTGTCATACCTTTATCTCCTGTCGGCAGTCTAGGTCATCACTCACTTCAATTGCCCTTTTTTAAAGTCCATCATCCGCGCCACCAAGCGATAAATTTTATTATTGCTAGAAATCTCCATTCAGCTCATATTCCATAAAATTTGGATCCTGTAGGTCTTAATCTTGAGAACAATATCAGGCCTGTAGGAATGACACTTATTTCATGGATAAAGCAAACGCTATCCTCCCTGAATTATAGTGATCGGTTTGCATCATCCTTTAGCTCTAATTCCTTATTTAAAGCGGAACCTAGAAAAATTAATAAATACATTAGCATTCCTAATGTTACTCTAATCCCCATTGATTTTGGCACAATCGGTGCTTTTCTCAGAGCAAAGATTTTTTTCAAGGCATTCTGACAAAAAAATGAGCTTAATTTCGAGTGATCCTCCATGAAGGTTTTTACCTACTTTAACAAATTTCAATTGAAATTTGTAGGTCTCATAGTATATCAATCCATGGTGCCATAACCTATTTTTAATACATTACATTATTTTATTACTTATATTAAGCCTATATCTTATATAGTAAATTGTAATCGTTTTTAATTCAAAATAAAAAAAAATATCTGATGTTGAACTAGTATGTAAAGAAAAGTTCAAAGTAGATGCAAAATACTCGTTTGTCATTATTGCCTGGAGTCAATAAATATGTGTAATAAAGAGTAAGCCAGGCATAACTCTGAAAGTCATCTTTTACTTATCTTTATTCATTTTATATAGTACTTATTATAATCATATGGAGAACCTGTGAATCAACAAAATTTTATATTAATTGTTATTTTCAAATCTTAAACTGTAATAATTATGATGTAATTAAATCATGAGATCCGCTTTATAACATTTTTTTAGATTATAAGGGTATTTAGGTATATTTGCTAAAATTGTGATTCATTAATATTTACATTCTTTCGAATTTATGATATTATATTAAATATTTGGGATCATTTTTATTCAAGATTATAAGGGTATTATGGTTAATTTACTTAGAATTGTGATTTTTAATTATTTACATTAATCTTTTTCCAATTTATAATATAACTTTAAGCATCACAAACGAATATTTTGTATGTGAAGTACTTTTCAAGAGGTTTTTTAATAAAAACAAATCAAGTGTTTTAGGTTCTATATTTGCA